>NW_028270183.1:19173161-19180661 GCF_037043375.1 Chiloscyllium plagiosum
CTCACATCCACACCCACACACACACACACACCCACACACTCTCACACACACCCACACCCATACACACACCCACACACATCCACACACACAGCCACACACAGAGCCACACACACACCCACACACACACACACACCCACACACCCCAACACACACCAACACCCACACACACACCCACACCCCACGCCCACTCACACCCACACACACCCACACACTCAGCCACACACACACACACCCACACACACACCCCCACACACAGACACCCGCAGCCACAGACACACACCCACACCCACACACCCACACACACACATACCCACATACACACACACCAACCCACTCACACCTGCACCCACACACACACGCACCCACACATACAGCCACACACACCCTCACACACCCACACACACCCACACACACACACCCACACACACCCACACACACCAACACCCACCCACACACACACCCACACACACACACCCACACCCATACACACACACCCACACACACCCACACACACACACCCACACACACACCCACCCACACCCACACCCCACATACACACCCACCCACACATTCACACCCACACCCACACACACACCCTCACACACACCCCACACACACACACAACCACACACACCCACCCACCCACACACACACCCCCACACACTCACAGCCACACACACCTACATACACCAACACCCAGACACACACACCCTCACATCCACACCCACACACACACACCCACACACTCTCATACACACCCATACACACACCCACACACATCCACACACACAGCCACACACAGAGCCACACACACACACACACACACACCCACACACACCCCAACACACACCAACACCCACACACACACACACCCACATACCCACGCCCACTCACACACCCACACCCACCCACACACTCAGCCACACACACACACCCACACACAGACACCCGCAGCCACAGACACACACCCACACCCACACACCCACACACACACATACCCACATACACACACACCAACCCACTCACACCTACACCCACACACACACGCACCCACACATGCAGCCACACACACCCTCACACACCCACACACACCCACACACACACAGCCACACACACCCACACACACCAACACCCACCAACACACACACACCCACACACACACACCCACACCCATACACACCCACCCACACACACCCACACCCACACACACACCCACACACACACACACCCACGCACACACACACCCACCCACACCCCACATACACACCCACCCACACATTCACACCCACACCCACACACAAACCCTCACACACCCCCCCCACACACACACAACCAGACACACACACCCACCCACACACACACACAGCCCCACACACTCACAGCCACACACACCTACACACACCAACACACACACACACACACACCCTCACATCCACACCCACACACACACACACCCACACACTCTCACACACACCCACACCCATACACACACCCACACACATCCACACACACAGCCACACACAGAGCCACACACACACACACACACCCACACTCACCCCAACACACACCAACACCCACACACACTCCCACACAGCCACACCCACCCACACACCCCCACACACACTCACCCACACACACAGACCCTCACACACATCCACACATACACACACATGCACACACCCACACACACCCACCCACACACCCACCCACACACACACACACACACCCACACATCCCCACCCCTACACACACATCCCCACACACACCCACATACACACTCACCCACACCCACACACACACCCACACCCCCACACATCCCCACCCCCACACTCACATCCCCACACACACACCCACACACACACCCACACACACAGCCACACACCCACCTACACACACACACACCCACACACACATGCACACACACCCACCCACACGCACACACACCCACACACACACCCACACACACACACTCACACCAACACCCACACATACAAACACCCACACCCACACCCCCACCCACCCACACACACACCCAGACACACACGCCCACACACACACCCACACACACGCCCACTCACCCACACACACACCCCCACACACACATCCACACACCCACACCCACACCCCACCCACACACACACACATCACACACACACACACACACCCACACAAACACACCCCACATACACACCCACCCACACATTCACACACACACCCTCACACACACCCCACACACACACAACCAGACACACACACCCACCCACCCACACACCCACACACACACACCCACACACACACAGCCACACACACACTCACACACCAACACCCACACACACACACCCACACACCCACACACACCCACACACACACAAACCCCCACACACACACACACACATGCACCCACACACCCACACTCCCACACACACCCACACACCCACCCACACATTCACACACACACCCTCACACACACCCCACACACACACAACCAGACACACACACCCACCCACCCACACACCCACACACACACACCCACACACACACAGCCACACACACACTCACACACCAACACCCACACACACACACACACACCCACACACCCACACACACCCACACACACACAAACCCCCACACACACACACACATGCACCCACACACCCACACTCCCACACACACCCACACACACACAGCCACACACACACTCACACACCAACACCCACACACACACACCCACACACACCCACACACACACAAACCCCCACACACACACACACACATGCACCCACACACCCACACTCCCACACACACCCACACACACATCCACACATTCACACACACACCCTCACACACACCCCACACACACACAACCAGACACACACACCCACCCACCCACACACCCACACACACACACACCCACACACACACAGCCACACACACACTCACACACCAACACCCACACACACACACCCACACACACTCACACACCCACACCCACACACCCACACACACCCACACACACACAAACCCACACACCCACACTCCCACACACACCCACACACACATCCACACACTCACCCACACACTCACACAAACATGCCCCCACACACTCCCACACACACACACACCCACACCCACATCCCCTCACACACACACCCTCATACACCCACACACACACCCCTCCCACACACACACCAACCCACCCACACACACACACTCCCACCCACACCCCCCACACACACCCACACACACACACCCTCACACCCATACACACACACCCACACACACACACTCACACCAACACCCACACATACAAACACCCACACCCACACCCACACACCCACCCACCCACACACACACCCAGACACACACGCCCACACACACCCACACACACACACTCACACCAACACCCACACGTACAAACACCCACAACCACACCCACACACCCACCCACCCACACACACACCCAGACACACACGCCCACACACACACCCACACACACGCCCACCCACCCACACACACACCCCCACACACACATCCACACACCCACACCCACACCCCACCCACACACACACATCACACACACACACACACACACCCACACAAACACACCCCACATACACACCCACCCACACATTCACACACACACCCTCACACACACCCCACACACACACAACCAGACACACACACCCACCCACCCACACACCCACACACACACACCCACACACACACAGCCACACACACACTCACACACCAACACCCACACGCACACACACCCACACACCCACACACACCCACACACACACAAACCCACACACCCACACACACCCACACACACACAAACCCACACACACACACACACACACATGCACCCACACACACGCACCTACACACACAAACACCCACACACCCACACACACACACCCACACACACAGCCACCCACCCACCCACACACACCCATACACACACACACACGCACACCCACAAACACACCCACACCCACACACACCCACACACACATCCACACACACACACCCATACACCCACACACACCCACACACACCTACATACCCCCACACACACACCCACACACACACACAAACACCCACACACCCACACACACACCCACACCCACCCACCCATACACACACACACCCACACACCCACACTCCCACACACACCCACACACACATCCACACACTCACCCACACACTCACACAAACATGCCCCCACACACTCCCACACACACACACACCCACACCCACATCCCCTCACACACACCCCCTCATACACCCACACACACACCCCTCCCACACACACACCAACCCACCCACACACACACACTCCCACCCACACCCCCCACACACACCCACACACACACACCCTCACACCCATACACACACACCCACACACACCCACACACACACCCACACACACACACCAACACACACGCCCACACACACACCCACACACACACACCCACAGACACACAGACACACACACCTACACCAACCCACCCACACATAATCCCACCCACACCCACACACCCTCACAAACATCCACACATACACACACACACGCACACCCACACACACCCACCCACACACCCACCCACACACACACACACACCCACACACCCACAGACACACACACCCCCACACACACTCACACACCCCCACACGCACACACACACCCACACATCCCCACCCCCTCACACACACACACACACACATCCGTCCCCACACACACCTACACACACAGCCACGCACCTACAGACACACACACACCCACACCCACACATACACGCACACCCACACCCACACACACACGCCCACACACATACACACACCCCCACACACACACACCCACACCCACACACATACACACACACACACACGCACACACCCACACACACACCCACACACACGCATATCCAC
This sequence comes from Chiloscyllium plagiosum, assembly GCF_037043375.1. NCBI lineage: Eukaryota > Metazoa > Chordata > Chondrichthyes > Orectolobiformes > Hemiscylliidae > Chiloscyllium > Chiloscyllium plagiosum. The sequence goes on from NW_028270183.1 coordinate 19,178,094, forward strand.
ACACCCACACCCACACACCACCCACACACACACCCACACACACATATCCCCACATACACATACCCCCACACACCCACACACATCCCACACACACACACCCACACACACATCCCCACACACAGCCACACACACCCACGCACACCAACACCCACACACACTCTCCCACACTCACACACACACACCCACCCACAAACATACACACCAACACACACACCACACCCATTCACACACACCCACACACACCCACACACAAACCCACACACACACCCACACACACACCCACACACACACCCACACACACACAGCCACACACACCCACCCACACACCCACCCACACCCACCCACACACACACCCTCACCCATACACACACACCCACACACACCCACACACGCACCCACACACGCCCACACACGCACCCACACACACCCCACACACACAGACACCCCCCCCACACACACAGCCCCCACACACACAGCGACACCCACACACCCACACACACACACCCCACATACACACCCACCCACACATTCCCACCCACACCCACACACACTCACCCTCACACGCAGCCACACACACACCCACACACCCCCCCACACACACAACCAGACACACACACCCACCCACCCACACACACACCCACACACACACAGCCACACACACCCACACACACCAACACCCACACACACACCCATCCACACACACACACCCACACACCCACACCCACACACACACCCATACACACCCACACCCACCCACACCCATACACACACACCCACACACACCCACACACACAGCCACACACTCAGCCACACACACACCCACACACTCAGCCACAGACACACCCATACACACCCACACACAGCCACACACATCCCCACACACAGACACCCGCAGCCACAGACACACACCCACACCCACACATCCACACCCCCACACACACATCCCCACATACACACACAGCCACACACTCACACTCACACCCACGCACCCACACACGCAGCCACACACACCCCCACACACCCACACACACCCCACACACACAGCCACACACACCCACACACACCAACACCCACACACACCCACACCCACACATCCACCCACCCACACACACACCCACACCCATACACACACACCCACACACTTACCCACACACACACAAACACCCACACACATCCACACACACAGCCACACACACACCCACACACACACACCCCACACACACACCCCAACACACACCAACCGACACACACACACACCCACCCACACACACCAACACCCACCAACACACACACACACCCACACACACACACACCTACCCACATACCCCCACACACACATCCACACACCCACACCCACACCCTCACCCCACCCACACACCCACATACACACCCCCACACACACCCACATCCCCCACACACATACACACTCACACAGCCACACACATACCCACATACACCCACACACACCCACACACAGCCACACACCCACACAAACAACCCCACACACACACAGCCACGCACATACATAGACACCCACACACCCACCCACCCACACATACACACACACACACTCCCACACACACACACCCACACCCATACACACACACCCACCCACACACACACACACCCACACCCACGCACACACACACCCACCCACACACACACCTACCCACATACCCCCACACACACATCCACACACCCACACCCACACCCACACCCTCACCCCACCCACACACCCCACATACACACCCACCCACACATTCACACCCACACCCACACACACACCCTCACACGCAGCCACACACAAACCCACACACACACCCCCCACACACACAACCAGACACACACACCCACCCACCCACACACCCACACACACACACCCGCAGCCACAGACACACACCCACACCCACACCCCCACACCCCCAAACACACATCCCCACATATACACAGCCACACACTCACACTCACACCCATGCTCCCACACACGCAGCCACACACACCCCCACACACCCACACACACCCCACACACACAGCCACACACACCCACACACACCAACACCCACACACACCCACACCCACACACCCACCCACCCACACACACCAACACCCACACACACACCCACATCCATACACACACACCCACACATACCCACACACTTACCCACACACACACACACCCACACACACACACACACATCCACACACACCCACACACACCCCCCCCACACACACACAGCCACACACACACCCGCAGCCACAGACACACACCCACACACACACACCCACACCCCCCCACACACACACACACCAACACACACCAACCGACACTCACACAGCCACACACACACACCCACATACACACCCCCACACACACCCACATCCCCCACACACATACACACTCACACAGCCACACACATTCCCACATACACCCACACACACCCGCACACAGCCACACACCCACACACCCACACAAACACCCCCACACACACACAGCCACACACAGACATAGACACCCAACACCCACCCACCCACACACACACACACTCCCACACACACACACCCACACCC